>NC_079447.1:47906701-47946701 GCF_903798145.1 Danio aesculapii
AGCCCTGAAAAGTCATGTGAAATAAAACCTAACTGCAATGCAGCACAACTCATTTGCTCATCCACATTGAGCAAGCTCACACACGACACACACACACAAAGTGAAATGAATGAGGAGTCATGTGGATATAACACAAAATCTAAATCAAGTAATTTTAGCATGCTAATTCAAATTTATGCATATGAAATATATTTTCCCAACAACAAAATTGTGGCTAGTGAAAATGGCGAGTGGCTAGTAATGTTGGAAATCTACTAGCCACAGTAGCTGGTAAATAAAGTTAATGTTAAGCCCTGTCTTTAAGGAATACTAATTTATTTTTTGCTGAAATCTGTACACTACTTGTCAAAACTTTTAGGTAAACCTAATGTTTTGGGTAACACTTAATTTTTAGACAATTTTAAACATGCTTCATAATTATTCAGTATTATCACATGTAACTAATCATAAACATACAGTTACTCGCAAATCAATAGTTACACTGTACATACAAAAGTCACCTTAAAATAACCCATTTTTAAAAATGTTTTTGAAAGAAGTCAGCCGAAATATGTATTAAATATAATAATAATAATAATAATAATAATAATAATAATAATAATAATAATAATAATAATAATAATAATAAAATAAATGTAAGTCTCTTCAGACAAAAGTGTCTGCTAAATTACAAAATAATAATAATAATAATAACAATAATATATATGCAAATGTATGTGGAGACTGGAATATTGATACTGAAAATTAAAAATACTGTTTGTACTGTATTCTTTATTTACATAAATAAAACCTATATTTAGTATTTAAAAGTTTGACCAGATTAGATATCTACAGTATATGTTCTAGTTTGTGGCATGAGTATTGCCCTTAGAGACATAATAAGCATAATACAACTGTTAGTATATTGCAGTTTGAGAAAGGAGTTTGAGAATATTGCAGTTTGAGAAAGTTTGAGAAAGCATATGTATTGTTATTATTAATTAATTAATTCCTTTTCCTTCAGCTTAGTCCCTTACTTCTCAGAAGTTGCCACAGCGTAATGAACCGCCAACTATTCCGGCATATGTTTCACGCAGTTGATGCCCTTTCAGTCACAACCCACTACTGGGAAACGTATAGTCATTATGGCAAGCATTATATTTTCAAACCACTGAAATGAGCATAATATTATTCAGACATTTCTAATGATGACGAATAGACCCCCTGCTTTGAAAATTAGCATGGAGACTTGTTTATATGACTAGCATTTGTAGGCAAAAGGGTTTATACGTTGGTTTGAGATTGTTTGTGTATACGGAGGACTAAAGCCCTGCTGTTGAACTGTGGATCTGCTCAGGTCGTGAGACTGTAAATATACAGCCAGAGACCTGGACCTATAAATCTCCCCGTGCAGTGCTCGCTCTCTCTTACACACACACACACACACACACACACACAAGAAACGTTTGCTGTTTTGTTCAAACTACTTATTTAAAATGAGCCAAAACAACACAAATATTTATATTTTTTGGGACAACTTAATTTTTTATCTTCAATCCACTTAAATTTGCAAAACACTAATAAGTTAGCTTAGAGAGTGAGAGAGAGAGAGAGAGAGAGAGAGAGAGAGAGAGAGAGAGAGATCGAAGATGTACTTCAGCCCAAGTCACCCCAAACCCACAAACATGACCTAAACTGTGTTAACAGTACTGACTGCACACAAGTCACTGATCTGTTTCTCTCAGCCAGCCTACATTAGTTTATTAGTACAACAGTTTGATCATTTGTTTCTAAATGTGTCTAAAGGCAGGTATTTGACACTTTTTTTAATCTAACAAAGATGCGTGTGGTATCAATTTATCCTAACACTTAGTTTAAAGGAATAGTTAACCCAAAGATGAACATTCACTCACCATTTACTCTCCCTCAAGTGGTTCCAAAGTTTTATGAGTTTCCTTTTTTCTGTTGAACACAAAAGAAGATATTTTGAAAAATGTTAAAAAGCTGTAACCACTGATTTCCATAATAGAACAAACACAATGCAGGCTCATTCTGAAAACGTAGCCCTACAGACGTTTCTGGAGACCGCGAATTACGTAGCCAGAGGTACGTATGGCTGCATTCAATTATTTTTTTAAACGAACGCTACGGGGCAATGTGACGCCATTCCTTTTCGCACTTACCAGCTGACCACTAACCTCCGTATTGATAGCATTATGGTTGCAACCAGTTTGTCCTGTTAGCCCGCCATGTACGTCGGCGGACTTGAGATGCAGAGAGGAGTTGACCATGACAATGAGGTTCGAGTCCGGTGAAGAGCGGTTTCAAAAAGCAGGTAAGACAAAAACAGAATCCCAAAATTTTAAATAAACAAATAAATAGCATGTGGTAAAATCTGAAAACGTGGTAAAAAAAATTCAGACGAGGGCTTTTGTTTTTTTTTATTGCTTTTGAAACGTGTTGGTTGGGTTTAGGGAAGGGTGGGTCAGTCGATCGTTCGCTCGGTCAGTCAAAAAATCTGTCAAAAAGTCGGTCGACAGCGGCCTCTGGTGGGTTTACACGAGAACAGCAGGCACGAATGGCACTCGCGAGGGAAATTTGAGATCTCAAAAAGCGTCCACAGCGGCCTCTCGCCAAAACAAAAACTGCAGAAAAACGTGCCGCCGGAACGTATTTCACGGTCTCCAGAAACATCTGTAGAGGTACATTTTCAGAATGAGCCTGGGTTGAAAAAACATGTTGAGTGTGACACGGTGGCTCAGTGGATAGCACTGTCGCCTGACAGCAAGAAGGTCGCTGGTTCGAGCCCCAGATGGATCAGTTGGCGTTTCTAGGTGTAGTTTGCATGTTCTCCCCTTGTTGTCGTGGGTTTCCTCCGGGTGCTCTGGTTTTCCCCACAGTACAAAGACATGCGCTATAGGTGAATTAAATAAACTAAATTGGCCATAGTGTATGTGTGTGAATGCGAGAGTGTATGGGTGCTTCCCAGTGCTGGGTTGCAGCTGGAAGGGCATCCGCTGTGTAAAACATAGTGCAGCCATTTGAGCTAGTGCAGCCATTTGAATCTTTTTGGCTCGCGACTCCGAGGACTTAAACAAGGATGTAAACGAAATGCTGTTTGGCACCACTAACAATATAACTACAAACTCATATTTATCAGTCAAACCGATGTAAACACCCACAATCTTCACCAGCGCTGCAGTGTCTCTCTATGTCTCTCTCTCATTCTCAGCGTTCTACATCTCAGATAATAAAATTGCAAATAATATCTGATTGTTTAATATTACTTACAAATGTTGGCAGGTACTCACACAGATTGTGCTTTTTTCTTCTGTCAACAGTGTCACTGTATATTACAGAACTTAATTTGAGCATCAGAAAAAAGAAAAATAAACATCAGTCCCGCGCACATGCACTTCTCATGTTACATGTGTCCACAAAACACACACACAAACACACATAAAATGGCGATTGTCTTAAAGGAGCCACACCTTATTTTCTCTCGTTACAGACACTTGTCAGATTTTATTTTAGTAAGCAGGCATGAGGTTTCTATTTGTTTAAGGCTCAAACAGTTACTGCTAATAGCTACTCTGAATGAGGCAAAGCACATGCTTGTGGAGGCGTGACGCTTTACTGGTGAAGTGGAGCCAATCTGAATCACAGCACATTATGCTGATCAATCCGACTCTCTTGAGGGCGGGCCTTTCAGAGGAACTAGGAAATGTTTTCATGTAAGCAGAGTAGCTGTATATAAACAAAGTAAAATATATGAAAAAATAACAAGATTTTCTACAAGCACGCACACATTGCGTTGCATCTTATAAACACAACGAAGCCTTAAAAATACACTCTGGACCACGCCTTTGATAGCAAGAATTATACCTTAAAATTAAGTGTGACCCAATTTATTAACTGTATACAAGCTTTTTGTCAACTATAATGATGATTAGTTACTTTAATTAAAAAAAATTAACTGGTTGTCTTAAAAGTGACAGGTTGACTTTACTCATTGTAAACCCATTGTAACTTGGAACTAATTTTCATTGGAACTAATTTTCATAATTAGGCAAATAGTTAATTTACAAAGCAAACCAAAAATAAAATTATGCAAATATGCTAAAATAAACTTTTATAAAGGGTTTTAACCCAGTTGCGTGGCAATGGTGTGTGAATATAGCCAGCCTTTAATGCTAAAATAATAATTAATAATATTTTTTTATAATCACACTTGATCAAAACTGTCTGCAGAAACACTTTAATTGACATTTTCTCTTTGTACATGTCATCAGAGGGGGAAATCCCCGCCCATTAGTGGTGATCTCGCCCTCATTAGCATAGGTCTTGTTTTTGAATCTGCCACTATTCTGACACATCGGCATTAGTAGCTCCGCCATTTTTTTGAAGATAGCACAATCTCATTCGAATTTAAAGCGACAGTCACCAAAACGGCACAATTAGGATCATGGCCTAAAATGGTCAGTTTAAAACAGTTATAAAGGATTATATGTGTGATATTGTGAGCTGAAACTTCACACACACACACTCTAGGGATATCAAAAACTTATTTTACATCTTGTAAAAGGGGCCATAATAGGTCCCTTTAAAGTCAGCATTAACCGGAAGTTGCTGGAACTTTTATTTCAGTATGTTGATGTACTTCCAACTGAAACAGAATATTGAGCAGGGGGCAGGGCTCTCTTTTTGCGCATCATTCACTCATAGCAAACTAACGATAAGAGAGGTGTGGCTAAGAATATTGTGTCCAAAGCTGTCAAACTGGAATCCTGAGAGATGGACCGCCACTTCAAACACGGAAGTAAATGGTCAGACTTAATTTTTTCTTGAGTGAAATATCTCGCACTGATTCTTTGATCACCAAAAGAATAACAATGTGCGCTAACAAAATAAACATCGTAAATTTTGGATTTTAATACTTTTAAGGCAGTGGGTTTACTCGCTTTATAATGCATCCAGGCTGCATTTTAATGTTTGTGAATGCCATCTATGCCTTGTAAAACTCCCAACACCCTACTGTATATTAATTCTCAAGGGCACATATTGTGTAGAAAAATAAAAAAGTGGAAAGGGGAAGTTTGGCATTACTGTTCATCTTAGACATGCTGTGACAGTTCCAGTTTGATTGCAGGCCATTATTTTATACTCTTTTATTATGATTATTATAATATTTCTCACAAGGAATACAAATCTCACATAAAACCAAATGCAGTTCTCCTTGAGTATTGTCAGCTTTGTTTGTTTGTTCTTTGAAATACAATTGTTTTGTTCCCCATTTTTATTCCCCCTCCCCGCTCTGGGTTGTGAATGCATGTGTTGGCTGGTGTGTTCTGTTAATTGATTTTCTTTTGTTTTCCTTCTCCATTTACCATTTGTTTGGATTCACTGTGCGAATAAACATCACCTGGTGCCTGTGTTTTCTTTGTGTCATACCGAGTGTGCGAAATCTCAAGGCGTTTTACCATTACCCTGCCCAAAAAACCCAGAAATTAATTTAGTTCTTTATTATTATTATTATTATTATTATTATTATTATTATTAATATTGTTGTTGTTGTTGTTTTATTATCATTATCATATTAGTAGTAGTAGTAGTATTTAAATGACAACTATTTACTTAGTTATCAAAATACATAAAATGTTGAAAAGTGATAAACACAAATCAAATGGTATAGCATTCAAAATAAAAATGACTACAAATTTACTAATTAAATTTCCTAAGTAAATTGTGATTTTTTTGTGTGTGTATTTGTTAGTTTTTTCTTTTCCTATATATTTAGCCATTTACTTAATAATAAAACAAACAATCTTAATATTACTAATACTACTACTTTTACTACTACTAATAAGAAGAGAAAGGTTAAAAAAATCTAAATAATAATTCATAATAAATACAATAATAAAAACAAATATAAAACAAAAAAATACATCAAATAAATTATAAATAATAATGACAAATACAATAATAACAACAAATATAAAAATATGTAAATAATAATAATATGAATAAAAAATAAAAAATTTAATAAAACAAATGTAAAACAAAACACCAAAAAACAATAATAATAATAATAATTATTATTATTATTATTAATATTAATAATAATAATAATAATAATAATAATAATAATTATTATTATTATTATTATTATTAACATTAATAGGAAGATTAAGAAATCTAAATAATAATATTAAAATAAATTAAATAAAAACAAATATAAAACAAAACACACACAAATAATAATAATAATAATAATAATAATAATAATAATAATAATAATAATAATAACAATAATAAAGCAAATAATAAGTCTTAATACTACTACTACTACTACTACTACTAATAGGAAGAAGAGGAAAGTTAAACAATTTAAATAATAATTAAATAATAAATACACCAATAAAAAAAAATATAAAACAAGAAATAGATAAAACTAAATATTATTATTAATAATAATAAATAAAATAATAAAAACAAATATAAATTAAGTAAAATAATAATAATAATATGAATAGGAAAATTAAGAAATCTAAATAATAATACAATAAATAAATAAAAACAAATATAAAACAAAACACAAAAAATAAAATTAATAATAGTAATTAAAAATAAATAATAATAATAACAACAATAATGTTTAAGTAAGTTAATAATTATAAGTCTTGATAATAGTGATACTTATACTAATATACTAACCCTACTATTACTACTACTACTAATATTACTAATAATAGGAAAACAATGAAGATTAAGAAATCGAAATAATAATTAAACAAATAAATACAATAATAATAATAATTTTATAAATATAAGAATAATTCTTAAATACTTAAACAATAATGATAGGAAGAAGAGGAAGGTTAAGAAATCTAAATATATCTAAGAAATATATATATATATATATATATATATATATATATATATATATATATATATATATATATATATATATATATATATATATATATATATATTATATATGTGATTATAGAAAAATCACAGATCTAGAAATAAAAACAAACAAACAAAAAACAACAAAATAAAAAACTGGCCACATGTCATCTTTTCACTGATGTAGTTTCTAAGCCCCTGTTGCCCCCTGCAATGACATCACCACCTCACTGTCCTCACACAACACCCACCAATGACATCAAAAGACAAACGGAGGCCTTGAGTAATTACAGTACACCAAAATACACACTTAAGTAAATATTGACTCCACGGCATATGGTTCGATACAGCAGTCATTTATAGATTAAGAGGCAGATCTTTAAACACACATATTTTTTTAAGGCTGTGATGTCTGTAATGTGCTCATTAGGATTCATTGTATTCACACAGTTAGCAAGGTCACTGGTTGGTATTGAGCGATGAGCGAGAGAGGAACTGTCTACAAGTAATTGCTTTGATTCAAGCACACTCAAAAGACCTTGAACCAGCAGCTGAAGTTTAAATCACCTTCTAGAAAAGAGCGAGAGAGACGGACTGTAATGAGTGTTGTTACAGTATTCACACTGAGCTGCTGTGTCGTATGACATTTTCTATACTGATATAATTGATTGAACATCCCATAACTATATATGATAGATTCTGTTACATTCTTAAAGGCATAGTTTAACCCAAAATGAAAATATTACCTTACCTTTTCCTTGTTTTAAACCTTTAAGAGTTTCTGTCTTCTGTTAAACACAAAAGAAGATATTTTGAAAAATGTTGGAAACCTGTAACCGTTGTCTTCCATAGTATTTCATTTATTTTTCTCTACTATAGAGGTCAATGGTTACAGGTTTTCAACATTTTTCAAAATATCTTCTTTTGTGTTTAACAGAAGACAGAAACTCTTAAAGGTTTGGAGCAAATTGTAATTTACATTTTTGGGTGAACTCCATTTAACATGGCAGAATAAAAAATAACATACTTTTTTACATTTTCAGGATAGACATGAGCATGTTCGCACTGTGAAAAATTTGTGGTTGCATGCCTTACAAGTGAATCGAATGAATCTTACAAGTCATTTTAACTTCATTACAATTAGCTGCTTTATACATAAACAAAACGTTTATTTAATTAAGTCAGTTACCATAAAAAACATATGACTTATTGATCATGTATTTTTCAAAAGTGCACATAATGGGTTGTGGATACTTGGTTCAGGAGTTCTCAAAGTCTATATTCAAATCAGAATTCATCAGTGTCAAAAGTCTGGAAAAAATTAGATGTAATAAGCTAGATTTTAATAAACGTGCACATACATAAATCAAATGTATATCTTGTTTCCATTTAAAAATACATTAATAACAAGTGCAAAAATGGGAAAATGACAAGTGACTGCCATTTTTATGAAAACTCCCAGCAGGTACATGATGCCAACATGACGTGGGATGTTGCATTTTGTTTGGAAATGAAAATCGGGTTGACATCAGTAGCCAACGTCCAACCGAAAATCAACCAAATATAAACGTCTACTGATGTTACAGCTTGAAGTTATGTGGACGTTACCACTATGACGTCTATCAGACCTTGGATTTTGGTTGCTATACCTGACGAATAAATGTTAGTATTTGACGTCAATGCGACGTTGGTTTAAGACGTTGGCTCGACGTTGGATTTTAGTCACTTTTAAACAAAACCTAAAGTCAACCAACTATCAACATCATTTGACATCGTTATTGGACGTCAAAATATCGCTGTCCTTAGATGCTGGCTAGACATTGTATTTTGGTCACCTGACATCAAGACCTAAATCTAACCTAATATTAACTTCTTATGTTGTGTGCCTGCTGGGCAACAACAACAACAACCAGAGGTCGGTCAAAAGAAACATGGTGCCTAACACAGAGCAGTCTAGGGTGTTGAATTACATATTATGTATTGCCTCAGCTGTCTAAATGTTTGTTTTGTGATTTTTTTTTAAGATTTCCAATTTAGTTAGAGCTTTTCTACAACTCTATCTACCTTGTCATTACAAATTAAGCAGAACCGTATTGTGTGGCACTGAAGCAAAATGAACCATACCTCTCAGTCCAATCATCTGTAGAACTCAGGATTTCTTCGTCAACTTTTCTGTTCTGGAAACTGACGTCCTCGCTGTTTCAAACGCTCACCGGTGAAGAATGTCGTCCGATTACGGCAAACGTCACACGCTGACTGGAAGTTATGACAACTGTGTCACGCGGGAAAACTATCGCCTTCGGTTTCATTTCGGACCATCGTCAAATAGACATAAAAAACAAACCAGTTTACATGTTTATCACGCGTTGTTTTCAACTAAACGCTTTTACACACAATTAGTGCTTTTAAAATATGAAATTGAGGTGGGTCCCGACTCCTGATCGGTCTGGATTGAGTTATCCAGGGGGGGTTGAGAAGCTCTGTTACTATCAACTTGCTGTCTAAGGTGTATTAAGGGTATTTTCGCGTATTGTTGTGCTGTTAACGTGTTCATTACTCAGTTACTAGTCCAAGTTAAAGCACAAAAATATTTTCGACTAGTATTTCATAAACACCAAAATTATAAATGTTATCACATAAAACCTTGCACACCTCTCACGATTTAATGATTTAATAGACCCATGTGTCCATGTGGAACACATTGGGATTTAGGGTTAGGACTAGTCTGCTACATGCTTAACTGGTTAACACAAAAACGAATATTAGATTTTTTAACATTATTAATATGAACGAGTTAATGACTGTCTATCATTGCATTGTGAAGCCAAATATACATTTGCATTTTAGTCAAAGGGATAGTTCACCTAAAAACGAAAATCCATTCACTATTTACTCACGCTCAAATGTTTTTAAACCTTTATGAGTTGCTTTATTTTGTTGAACAATAAAAATATATATTTTGAAGAATGTTGGAAACCAGTAGGCTATCCATTGACTTCCATAATAAAAAATCAAATATGGTTTCCAACATTTTTCAGAGTATCTTCTTTTATGATCAACAGAGAAAAACAAAAATAAAGAAACTAAAACATTTGTGATAAGGGAAGAGTGAGTAAATGATGACAATATTTTTAGTTTTTAATCCCTTGATATGACCAAATTCTTTAAATTATTGCTTATCAATTATTATTGCTAACTAAAAGTTCATAATTTCATTCATCTTTACAAACTTTACTATTTAAAAAAAATAATAATAACGCTATGGCTTGACAAAAGTGTTCCATTTGGTAATGTTAAATAAAAATACAGGTAAATTTAGTTTTAGAAAGCATTAACCTAGTAAAAAAGTAAAAAAAAAAAACATTTATTTATAAAGGAAGAAATGTACAATATAAATCAGAAAGTGGGCGTCAAGGTGGCGCAGTGGGTAGCATGATCGCCTCACAGCAAGAAGGTCGCTGGTTTAAGCCTCGGCTGGGTCAGTTTGCATTATGTATGAAGTTTGCATGTTCTCCCCGTATTGGTGTGGGTTTCCTCCGGGTGCTCCGGAAAGTCCAAAGACATGCGCTATAGGTGAATTGGGTAAGCTAAATTGTCCGTGGTGTATGTTTGCATGTGAATGAGTATGTATGGATGTTTCCCAGTGATGGGTAGCAGCTGGAAGGGCGTAAAATGTAAGTTGGCGGTTCATTCCGCTGTGGCAACCCCAGATTAATAAAGGGACAAAAGGAACATTGGTTGCTGTGAGGCGATTGTGCTACCCTCTACGCTACCATGACACCTACTGTATAATGGATAATAATGCAAATAAATCCAAATGCGTTTATTAAATAGATAAATAAATAAACATGCTGTGCTATGTACAATAAAAAAATGTTAAGTGCTGAGGAAATATACTAAAGTAAACTGAATTTAAATTAATTGTGTGAAATCTGACTTTTTAAGCATGTGTTACAACTAATCCTCTGTATATTACAACTTGCCCCACAAGTGAGGTAAATAGTGACATTTTTAATCTTGGCACTTTTGCCAATACTGCACAGAAACCTGACAGAAACCATAGGATCAGCGATCATAGTCAGTGATCATTTCAGTGTTCATTTGTAGGAGAGGCTTGTGTGTTGTTGGTGAAAAAAATATGGTTTGTCTAACCCTATTACTTTGTTAATTATTTGTCCAAACCAAAAAGTGTTACTTTGTGCCCCGCTTTTACCTATTAATTCTTTTGGCATAGCATACATTTCTTATATGGGATCAATTCATGCTTATTTCATGTAATTTTTAAATTCAAAATTAAAATACAAATTTAAATCCTTTCATTCATTCATTTATTCATACATTCATTCTTCATTTTCTTTTCGGCTTAGTCCCTTTATTAATCTGGGGTCGCCACAGTGGAATGAACTTCCAACTTATCCAGCATATGTTTTACGCATCGGATGCCCTACCAGCTGCAACCCATCACTGGGGAACACCCATACACATTCATTCACACACATACACTACATGATGTTTCGTAAACAAATTTCGGGAGGAGCACTCGCAGAAGTTTCAGTATCAAATACGTCATTGACATTTATTCCATTATCCAATCAGTTCTTGATCAAACCCCTATATATATATATATATATATATATACCAAAGCTGTCTTACCTGCAGCATCTTGTGACTTTAGCATCCCTCCATCACCCCGACACCTCACCTCTTAAGCATTACATTCCTGGGGGGAGCGTTCTGGGGCCGGGCTAGGTACTTCGCTCGAATCCCAACTCCTCTCTGTTTCCTGATAAGGGGAATAACTTGAGTTGGGGTGTCTCCCCGAGCTCAGAGCCCTCTCCCCGGACAGCACGCCAAATACGACTTATTCTTAAACGATTGCAAGTGTGAACTTGTGAAGGACAATTTTAGCCTACCAAATTCACCTGTACTGCATGTCTTTGGACTTGTGGGGGGAAACCAGAGCACCCGGAGGAATCCCATGCAAACCCGGGGAGAACATGCGAACTCCACACAGAAACGCCAACTGACCCAGCCGAGGCTTGAACCAGTGGCCTTCTTGCTGTGAGGTGACAGCACAACCTACTGCGCCACCGCGTCGCCCCTATATCCTTTCAGTATAATTATATTATCTAATAGATAAAACAGGGTGCATGATTGTGCATTTAATAAATGTAAACTTTGTAAAGTATTACCAAAATCCTTAACATGCATAAGTGGATGATAAAAGACATGGATCAGTCATATGCTGCACTCATTTCTCCATCATCAGGAGATTAGTAAAAGAATCTTGACGTTTTGGTGTTCTTCACCGCATTGCATATTTGCCTGGATTTCACTGGCGTAATTGCAGATTTGGATTTCCCTTTCCAGCAGGCTCTGGTGTCGCATTTGGAGGCCGTCAGCAGACAGCAGGTATGCGCATCCCGGGACTCTGCCATTGTCTGCACAGGAAAATAAAAACAACATGATGTGGATCGGCTTTCTTTCCAGCACACCTCCTGCGCCAGAGTTGAACTCAATCCCACAGACACGCACACATACACACAGTGTGTGTCCTCATACAATACAGCTACATCAAAGTCACACTAACAAATGTTTTCTATACTACTATTGTTTTCTAGACATTAATAATTCACTAAATGTAATTATTGGTTTTATTGTTCTTACTGTTACTTTTATTATTGAATATTTTTTATTGCTTTGCTTTCATAATTTATTACATTTAATTGTTTATATTCTTATTTCCTTTAAAAATAAAAACACTAAAGGAAGATTTATTACATTGCCGAAATAAATGGTTTGTGCAATTGTTAAATAATTCATTAATGTTATTATAATTGTCAGTTTTATTTATTTTTTAATATTTTACTAGTTTTAAAGTTTGTATTATGATAATATTAGTCATACACTCTCAGCCCTTCCATGCTGCAACCCAGTATCGGGAAACACCCATACACACTCATTTACACACATACACTACAGTATACAATTTAGTTTACCCAATTTAAACATGCCAACTGGTCCAGCCGGGACTCGAACCAGCGACCTTCTTGCTGTGAGACGACAGGGCTAACCACTTATATTGTATTATATTATATTATATTATATTATATTATATTATATTGTATTATATTATATTATATTATATTATATTATATTATATTATATTATATTATATTATATTATATTATATTCATTTTTCCATTTTTTAAAGTATCATCCCAGGAATAAATGACCCAGTACACATTGCTCTCATTTAATAAAACATGATTTTAAAGCTGGTTGCAATAACATACATTTACCATATTAATGTTTTTTTTTTTTTACTGGAAATTATTTTGTTTTTCACCACTTAATTTAATTTAATTTAATTTAATTTTTGTATTTTATTTTATTCATTTTATTTTCGGCTTAGTCCCTTTATTAATCAGAGGTCGCCACAGCGGAATGAACTGCCAACTTATCCAACATATGTTTTACGCAGCGGATGCCCTTCCAGTCGCAACCCAACACTGGAAAACACCGATAGACTCTTGCATTCACACACTATGACCAATTTTAGCTTATTTAATTAACCTAAAGTGCATATCTTTGGACTGTGCGGAAAATCGGAGCACCCGGAGGAAACCTACGTCAACACATGGGAGAACATGCAAACGCCTCACAGACATGCCAACTGACCCAGCCAGTGAGGCTATCGTGCTACCCACTGCGCCACCGTGACATCCCTTTATTTTATTTTAAACACAAAATATTTTCACTTAAAATTTCATAAACACCAAAATCATAAATCTGATTGCATAAACCTAGCACACCTCTCACGATTTAATGATTTAATAGACCTATAAAACAGTAAAAACATATATATATATATATATATATATATATATATATATATATATATATATATATATATATATATATATATATATATATATATATATATATAGAATAATGTGCAAACCAGTAGGCTATCCATTGACTTCCATAATAGAAAAACAAAAATGGCTTCCAACGTTTTTCAGAGTATCTTTTGTGTTCAACAGAGAGTAAAAAAGAAAATAAAGAAAAAATAGGAATAAATGGCCCAATACACATTGTTCTTATTTAATAAAACATAATTTTACAGGTAGTTCCAATACCATACATTTACCATATTAATGTTTTTTTTTTTTGAGATTTTGTTTACTGAAAACTATTTTGTTTATAATCCTGAAACGATTTATTTTATTTCATTTTATTTTACTTTATTTTATTCAAAGCACACAAATATTTTGACTTATTATTTCATGAACACCAAAATGATGAATTAGATCAAGTATATTTTTACATATTTTATTGCAAATATAAATTTTAAATTTAGTTTAGTACTCTTTAAATGTGTCACCATCATCAGCGACCCAGGTAGCAAAGAATTCTGGCCCAGGTTTGGCATAAATCTGGCACAGCAGGCATTCATCCGGCACTGGCATACAGCATGTGGGCCAAACATGGGCCTGGTTTGGCAGAGGTGGCACCGTCTTTAAAGCGACACACAATACTTGGGCCAGATGTAAAATGTAGTATTTGGCCCAGATGTTAATAATTGATATATGGGCCATGTGAGTCTGGTCTATCTTGACCCATAAAAAACACATTTATATTATTTTCAAATAAAAATAAAAAATTCTACCTATCAGGTCGCTTCGAGGAAAGGCACGCCCATAGCACACCTAAAGTGCAATGATTCATGGGTTTATCAATTTCATTGCAGTCGTGACACACCAACATATCTGGCCCAGTTCAGGCTCAGTTATGGGTTATTAACTTGGCTAAGACTTGGCCCAGATTTGGTCCATGTTTGGCTCTTGTCTGGAAGCACAGAATTGGTCCAGTCATGTACCGTAATTCACTGCGGCATGTGGGCCAAGCAAAAGCTGATTGTGTGGGCCAGAGCTGGGCCAGAGATATTTTGCTATGTGGGGATCATAACTCCCAGATAGCTGGATCTCACACACAAACACACAAGGACTACAATTCCTCCATTAATGGACTACATATTCAGTCATGCCACACACATACTCGCACCTGCTCCAAGTCTCTACTGATTACACTCACACTACCTGAGCATTGTCAAAGACTGATTACAGACACTACTTAAAAAGCACACACTCTCATTTCCATTGCCGAGTCTTGTTATCTGTAAAGTGACATTACAACGCGTTTCCCTTAGTCTTGTTCCTCCGTGTTTTGATCTTTGCCTGGTTTCCCTTTCTCCTTGTCTACCGACCTCTCGCCTGTGTTTGACTACGATTCTGTACTGCCTTTATACATCTGTTTGCACCTGTGTTGACCATTGCTTCCCTGACTTTGAATAAACCTGCACGTGGATCTTAAACTTAAGTTGTCTGTGTCACTCCCCGTGTTACAAAATGCATCCCATGATGCATTTCATAAAGATGACTGAGAGAATGTTCAGATATTAGTCCATAGGTCAAAAAATAGCTCACTGTGTAATTTTCATACTTCCATTATTATTTATAGATTTAATCACAATTAATATAACTAACAAATTACTGTCTGCATTAAAATGCATATCAAGCTATAAAAACAGTAGATTTTGACATCAATGCTTTCCCAGCCGTTTGACACTACGCTCAAAATAGATTTTTTCTCCTCTATAGATAAATATATACAATTCAGACATATTAGCACTCCTGTTAAATGTTTATCCTTTTATAGTTCTTCCTCAATTTCTGCTTAATGAAGAGCAGATTTTGTCAACACATGTCTAAACATACTAATTTTAATAACTCATTTCAAATAACTGATTTATTTTATCTTTGCCATGATGACAGTAAATACAGTAATATTTGACTAGATATCTTTCAAGATACTAATATTCGGCTTAAAGTGACATTTAAAGGCTTAACTAGGTTAATTAGACAAGTTAGGGTAGTTAGGCAAATCATTATGTAACGATGGTTTGTTCTGTAGATTTTTTTTTTTAAATGCTTACGGGGGCTAATAATATTGACCTTTATTTTTTTTAAACTGCTTTTATTCTAGCCAAAATAAAACAAGACTTTCTCCAGAAGGAAAAATATTATAGGAAATACTTTCAAAATTTTCGTGCTCTGTTAAGCACCCTTTGGGAAATATACAAAAAAATATTCACAGACTTTTAACTTCAACTGTATATTGGTCTCTGTGAAGAAGTAAACACATTTCTCACGGCTGGTGATCTGGATGTCTTCTCTTTAACTTGTGATGAAGAGCTGCTTCCTGATACTGAGCCACAGAGGAAAGAAACAGCAACGGTCACAACAAGCCACACTTCCGCACACACACACACACACACACACACAGAATTCTGAACTCAATGAAGCTATGATGGATGTGATGATGAAAGCTGAGCGCAGATCAGCAGCAGGACGTGAGCTTGTGTGTGTACAGGCATCATGCTGAGAGCAACACACATTCTACTCATGCGGTTTGGTACTGTTTAAAGAGTTTGCTATGGGATGAGAGGAATGTGGGGCATATAATTCAACTTTTAGTCATTTTTGGTCATCTGGATAGTAGTTAGTTGAGGCTTTTGCTGTTTATGACATCAGTTATTGTTTGTGTAGTTGGATTTGCTCAGGGCATTGGTTAAATTGGCTACTGTATGTGGTAAAATATGGCAGTAGGCGTTTGTAATTGGTGGGTTGTTACCAGATGGAGTTGGACAGCAGGGAAAGATGAAACATGTACAATATAATAATGATAATAGCTATTTATTTATTGTATAAATTTTCCGAGTGATGGGTTGCAACTGGAAGAGCATCCACTGCGTAAAACATATGCTGGATAAGTTGGCGGTTCATTCCACTGTGGCGACCCCAGATTAATAAAGGTACTAAACCGAAAATAAAATGAATGAATGAATGAATATTATATAAATTAAGTACAGTGCAGCATGATGGCTCAGTATTTAGCACTGTCGTCTCACAGCAAGAAGGTCGCTGGTTCGAGTCCCGGCTGGGCCAGTTGGGTGTATGAGGGTGTATGGGTGTTTCCCAGAGCTGGGTTGCGGCAGGGAGGGCATAAATAAGGGACTAAGCCGAAGGAAAATCAATGAATGAATGAAATTAAGTACAATACAGAAACAAGTATAAATAAAAGTATTTTGCATTCAATTATTAGTTTAAATGTTGGTGCTTATATTTATTTTTAAACAAATTCATATAAAGTGAGTCAGAACAACTAAATAGATTTATTTATAAGTAATTTAAAAATAATAAATGAATATTTTGTTATCCACGTAAGTGTGAAGTGACAGCATGGCAAATTAGAAAATTAACTGACAATACATCAATCATTTTCTTGGACAAACAGGTAAACTCTAATAAACCAATATAGCATACCTATCAAGATAGATCCATGCTCTCATGTTGTTGACACCAAATTCTGACCCGACCATCCAAATGTCACAGCAGAAATCGAATTTCATCAGATCAGGCAATGTTTTTCCAATTTTCTATTGTCCAATTTTGGTGATCCTGTGCAAATTGTAGATTCAGTTTCCTGTTCTTAGCTGACAGGAGCAGCACCCAGTGTGGTCTTCTGCTGCTGTAGCCCATCTGCCTCAAGGTTGGATGTATTGTGCATTCCGAGATGCTCTTCTGCATACCCCGGTTGTAACACGTGGTTATTTAGGTTACTGTTGCTTTTCTATTACCTCAAACAAGTCTGGTCATCAAGCCAGTGCACACAAAGAGCTCAACCTGTGCAGTGCACATGCCCTTTTTTCTCTTGGATATAAAGTTGACTACGAAAATGAACTAGAGTGTCTTTAGCTTGCAATCAGCCTCGCCCCTGGTCTTTAGTCCCCCCCACCTACTTTTCGGTGGCCCTTTGGGCATGTGCACGGTACTGCTAGTCATTCTCCTCTGACCTCTGGAATCAACAAGGCATTTGCGCCCACAGAACTGCGGCTCACTGGATATTTTCCCATTTTCTGACCATTCTCTGTAAACCCTAGAGTTGGTTGTGCGTGAAAATTCCAGTAGATCAGCAGTTTCTGAAATACTAAGACCAGCCCGACTGGCACCAACAACCATGCCACGTTCAAAGTCATTTAAATCACCTTTCCTCCCCATTCTGGAGCTCAATTTGAACTTCAGCAGATCATCTTGACCATGCCTACATGCAATAAGTTGCTGCCATGTGATTGGCTGATTAGAAATTTAATTTACGAGCGGTTGGACAGGTGTACCTAATAAAGTGGCCGGTGAGTGCATGGCCTAACCCTAAACCCAACCTTCACAGAAACAAGTACACATCATTGGATACTAATAAAACATGTTCTGCCCAATTCATAAGCACTTTGAAGCAGTTCGGACCACGGAAATGTCCTTAAAGTGGGTCGTTTTAATACCTAACTATATACAGTTAAAGTCAGAATTATAATTACATTTCTAAACATAATAGTTTTAATAACTCATTTCTAATAACTGATTTCTTTTATCTTTGTCTCGATGACAGTACAAAATATTACTATAATATTAATATTTGAATATTTTTTCCAGATACTAGTTTTCAGCTTAAAGTGACATTGAAAGTCTTAATTAGGTTAATTAGGCAAGTTTGGCTAATTAGGCAAGCTATTGTATTACGATGTTTGGTCTGTAGACAATCGAAATAAAATATTTGCTTAAAGGGGCTAATAATTTTGACCATAAATGTTTTTTAAAAACCTAAAAACTGCTTTTATTCTAGCCCAGATAAAACAAATAAGACTTTCTCCAGAAGTATTATATTATAGTAAAAAATATTGTAGAAAATACTGTGAAAAATTTCTGGCTCTGTAAGACATTTTTTAGGAAATACAAAAAAAATGCAATGCAAGTAGAGCTAAACCTGCACACACACTCACTCACACACACACACCCACACACACTCTATTAGTGAGCACAGACTCAGCCCAGGTCATTTGTGTGAGAGCGGCAGTGGGCATAAACAACAGGCAGTGTAGTGAAGTGGATCGGCACCCGGTGCTCTCTTACAGTTCTGCCATTACAAGCCATTACAAGTGACCTCTGACCCCCATCCACCCTCAAACGAAACCGCAAGTCTGGTCTTGCTCCACTCGTTCAGGAAAAGATAAAGAACTGGAGGGGGGAAAATAAGTGACCCATTCCTCAGACACCCACAGACGCACAGCTCCAGGGCTCTCCTGTGGCTATGCAGATGCGAGAGAATGCAAAAAACCTGAATTTTAATCACCAGAAATCTCCAATTACTGCACAGCAACCCGCCACGAATCTGTCTCCTCGGGACGCGTTCCAGAAATGACAGTGAGGCCTCCTCTCCACGGCACGTGCCACCCTCATGCATGCACCCGTCCTGACAGCAGACGCATCTATGGTGGATGTCTCCTAATTACTAGACGTCTCCTTTCCTTCCCCACTGACCTGAAGGAGCCCAGACGCATGCTTTCTGCTTTGGGATTGGTCTGTCAGGCTCGGCGCAATCATATGGCGCAGGGTTCAGTGTACTGTCCGCAGCAGCACGGCGCAGCGGACGCATGGAGCTCGTGTTAATTAACATGGGGCTGTGCTGTGGGGAACTAACCTCGGATGAGACTCTGTTGTCAGATTCGTTCAGCCATGCACGCGGTTCATCTCGCTTAAGAGCCATCATTTGAACACAAAGGCCGATGTAAAGCACTTGACAAGAGTTTTTAGTTGAGAAAAGTGTGGACTTTTGATGTGCGTTCCATGTTTGGATGAGCCTAGATTGCTCAAAAAATTACTTTTGCTGCTTGTTCAAACAAGGAATTGTATGGAACCCTGCATTTTACAGAGATGTATGTCAACACAATTACATTTTTATATAGAAGACTCTTATATTAGACACCCAGAAAAATGTCATTCTGTGTATTAGTTGGTATAGTATAATTAGAGCCTAACCCAGGCATGGGCAAACTCGATCCTCGAGGGCCGGTGTCCCTGCAGAGTTTTGCTCCAACACTAATCAAACACACCTGAACACCCTAATTAGTGTCTTCAAGATCACTAGAAAGCTACAAGCAGGTGTGTTTGATTAGGGTTGGTGCAAAACTATGCAGGACACCGGCCCTCCAGGATCGAGTTTGCCCATCCCTGGCCTAACCCTAACCCTGACCCTAAGTGTTGATATAACATGAAGGAATTACGTTAGCTTAGTGGACTGAACATAAAACAATTCATTTGTACCCAAAAAAGTCCAAGAATTGTGTTATTTCAGCCCATTATAAATATGTAGTTTGAATAAACATCCAACAAAATTGGTCTGAGTGTGTATTGCCTCTTGTTAAATCGCTGATTGCTTTCTCAATTGTACAACATGGGCTCATTCTGAAAACGAAGCCCTATACGTTTCTAGACATCGCAAACTATGTAGCCAGAAGTACGTATAGCTGCATTTCATATTTAAAACGAATGCTACAGAGCAGTATGACAGCGTTCCTTTTCAAGCTTACCAGCCGACCGCTTACCTCCGTATGGATGGCTTTCCCACTGTTACCAGTTTGTCCAGTGGTTTGCCATGTATGTCGGCTGACTTGAGATGCAGAGAGTAGATGACCACGACGACGAGGCTCGAGTCTAGTAAAGTTCGGTTCCAGAAAGCAGGTAAGATAAAAACAAAAGCCAAAAAATAAAATAAATAAGTAAATAACAGGGTGAGAATGTGGTAAAATCTGAAAACGTAGTGAAAATCATATGAGGGCTTTTCTTTTTCTGGATTGCTTTTTAAAATTGTTAGTTTGTTTAGGGAAGTGGGTGGGCGGGTCAATCAATACAATTGGTTGGGTTTAGGGAAGGAGAAGGTTGGGTCAGTCAGTCAGTCGACAGCGGCCTCTAGTGGATTTATGCGAGAACAGCAGGTGCGAATGGCATTCGCAAGAGAAATTTGAGACCTCAAAAATCGTACATAGCATCCTCTGCGGGATTCGCGAAAACAAAAACTTTCTAAAACGTAGCTCCTAGGATGTACTTGGCGGTCTCCAGAAATGTATATAGAGGTGAGTTTTCAGAATGAGCCTGGGTTGCAGTTGTAAGTCGCTTTGGATAAAAGCGTCTGCTAAATGTAAATGTAACAATAGATGAGTTGGGGTGATAATGAAGTAAAGATCCACTTGCAGTTTATTTAAGAACTGTCAGAAGGCAGGCAATGGTCAACAGGTACAAATAGTAGAATAAGGGTAATCCTGTGTTATAGTCAAAAATAGGCAAAAAGTCGGTACAGGTAGCAAAAACAATGAAAACAATAAAACTAGGCAAACTGTCAAAACACAGGTAAACAAGACACGACAAGAAGATGCTTTGTGAGGTTACAGATTAACAAGACTCAGCAATGTGTGTGTGCAAGAGTGGTGTATAAACAGTCTGTGTAATGAGTCCTTGATCAGCTTCCAGCTGTGTTTGTGTAATCATTGGAGAACCGGAACAGATGTGTGTGAGTTGCAAGACGGGATATGTAGTTCATAAGGTGACAGAATTGTAGTCTGGGTGATGATCCATGTTAACCAGTGACCTGCAAGCCTGGATCGCAGGTGATCATGACAGTAACTTTAGGACATAAATTGCATATAGGCATTGTATTTGCACTAATTGAGTTTAAATATTTCTATTTTTAGTCATTCTGCTTCCACAAAAGTGATCTGAAGCATTAAAGTGTACGTTTTTCATATATTGCTTTCATTTTACATTCATTTCCTTTGATTCATTATGTTTACCTTGTGTATGAAATCAGTTTTGCTAATTTAATTTGACGCAGATGCCAAACGTGTCAACTTATATTTTAGCCAAATGTTTATTTTGATTAAATTGGTTGAATTTAGATTGGTAATGTTTAATAATGAATGAAATAGTGAAAATAAATGAATTTATTCACTTTTCTAGTTTGGGCTGTTTGGCTGGCCAATGACTGATAGGGTGTATTGTAAACAGAAGGTCATGGTATTTAGTGAGTAAGCAACAAATGAGCTTTAATATAATTAATGTAGGAGAAAAAAAGCTTTCATGATTTTTTTTTTCACATGAACAGTATCCATATTTAATTATCCTTGTGATTCATAAAAAAGTTGTTCAAAAATGTACAAAGACAGTATAATATTCTATGAATTTAGGTAACACTTTAATTTAAAATGCCATAGTTACACGTTCCACATTTTAACCCTAACCATATAGTAAATACATGTAATTAATTACAAGTAATATTACTTAGTAGTTAAAGGAATAGTTACACTATTATTATGTCATCTTTAAATAAAATGTAACCTGAATTTACAACCAACTTCTTAAAGTCTAAAATAGTTATGTATTTGTAGATTTGTTATAGGTTATAAAGAGGTTGATTATGTTACAATTATGAAAGTGAACTTGTCCAGATTTATTTATTTTCAAAAATACTAAATTCATCTAATCACTGTCAAACAAATAATTGCTGCACTCATGCCAAACTAGCTTTTTGGTGCTAACGAGAATGCGTGTATCGGCGCCAACTTCAAAACATCGACACAAATCCCTGAAATCCTCTGGTCAAAAAAAGCAGAAAGCAAAATTCCTTTCTCCACAGTAGCTTTGATATCCTCGCGCTGGAGCCGGGCTAATATTCAAATGTAAATATTAAACAAGGCGAAACAGAGATCCACGCAAAGGCCTTTTGTTCGGAGGCACTGGGAAAGCAGTCACCCAGAAACAATAGGTCAAATTAGCATGCAGCAGCCCCGGAGCACAGGGCCGTCGCACAGTGACGAATCCCCCTTCCTGCTGGGACGAGGGGTTTCAGGGGGGTTCGGCGCTGAAGATCCATCTCCACCACTGGCAGTATGTCATAGCCCATTCGCGTTATTTCTCACTTAGAGTACCTATCCACCCCAAAAAAGAAGACGTGGGAGGGCACACGACAAGATTAATATAGGAAATACCTGGTGATCTGGCAGCTGATAATTACCCATGAGCCCTTGAGAATGACAACTCAGTGAGTCTTTCACGGTTGTCTGGTCTATTTATTTAATACGTAATACTATATATACGAAGACTTGTGTTAAATTCATACTAAAACATTGCGTACGCGCAAAGTTGTAAATGTGCGTACGCAGTAAAAACTAAAAAGTAGATGGTAGAGAGACTAAAAAGGTGACTGAAAAGAAAAGAAATGACGTCAGTACCATTACCCCGTCAGAAATATGGATAGGCCAGCTCAAAACCTCAACAGAATCTGCCCATTTATGGCATCCATGTCATGGCCCATTCCACTTAGAGTACATATCCCCCCAAAAAGAAGACGTGGGAGGGCACACGACAAGATTAATATAGGAAATACCTGGTGATCTGACAGCTAATAATTATTCATGACCCCTTGAGAATGAAAACAGGGAGGGTTTTTCTTGGTTACCTGGTCTTTCTTTTAAAAAGACCAGGAGTTTTGTTTTAATTTCAGCTTGGATTCTTGGGTTTGTCAATGCTATATGATAGCAATTCGTAACATTTTGATATAGTGGTTAATTCGTATCAATTTGTACGATCATGTTAGCACAATTTACTACGATTTGCTCATCCCCAATGACAGATGGGTTGGAGTTTGGAGTTGCACCTCCTTTTAAAAATCATACATTTTCATATGACTGAACTCTTACGAATTTAGATGAATTAGCCACTAAACTGACAAAATAGTTAGGTAAATAGGTAAAATAGTTACGTTTTCTTGTGAGATCAGGCTGGGTTTGTAAGTACAATGATAACAGAGTCAAGAAGGACTGCTTGGCTGAAAGAAAATACACTCTGAAAGTGGAAAATCAAATTAATGTAAGGAAAAATGTGATGGTAGAGAGATTAAAAAGGTGACTGAAAAGAAAAGAAACGACGTCAACACCATTACCCCGTTAGAAATATGGAGAGGCCAGCTCAAAACCTCAAAAGAAATATCAGTCAGTGTGATCTCGCTCTAAAACAATCGTGATTGTTCTTGCGTTGTGGCGTAATTGCGGTGCCTGTGATTTGCCATTAAAAACATTTCAAAGCAATTCAGAAAATATCTCAAGGACATTGTGAGGTAATGCCTTAGGTTTTCCATCTAGCTTTGAGGTGGCAGATGCAATTATAAAGGCGCACACACACTCAACCCCCACCCATCATCACAACCTGCATAAACAGAGACGACAACTTGAGATTAATGAAAGGGCCCAATTTAATTGTCAGGCATCAAGATCAAA
This sequence comes from Danio aesculapii, assembly GCF_903798145.1. Classification (NCBI taxonomy): domain Eukaryota; kingdom Metazoa; phylum Chordata; class Actinopteri; order Cypriniformes; family Danionidae; genus Danio; species Danio aesculapii. The sequence goes on from NC_079447.1 coordinate 47,930,814, forward strand.
CTGAACTTAAGCAGAAAATGCACCAAAGGTTATCAGGCTTTTAAAAGGTTTCTAATTGGTTATGACCAGTGTATAATTAGAAAACTTGATCTGTGGAAAGGACACGCTTCATGATCTTTGGAGAATAATCAAGAACAACAAAACATCAAATCAATCAAGATTGGATATAAAAAGAAAGGTAACACTTTTGTATGTACCAATTCTCTCTTTTAGCTAGTAGCTTAATACCTGCCTGTTAATAAGATATTGGCTGTTTATTAGTACTTATAAAGTACATATTCTTCATGATCTTTTTCTACATCCCTAATCTTACCTTAATACCTAAACCTAAACCAAAGTACACTCAAAAAACGACGTTTATTGTTTGTTTATACGACTTCGTTCAAATGAACGGAAACAACCAACCCAGGCTCATTCTGATAACATACCTCTATATACATTTCTGGAGAGAGCAAAATACATCCCAGGATCTACGTTATTTTCAGTTTTTGTTTTCACGAATCCACCAGAGGCCGCTGTGTAAATTTTTTGAGATTTCTTGCAAGTGCTGTTTGCGCCTGCTGTTCTCACGTAAATCCACCAGAGGCAGCTGCTGATTGACTGACTGACTGACTGACCGATACCTTCACCCTCCCCCTTCCCTAAACCCAACCAATAGTGTTTTAAAAAGCACCGATTGACCCGCCCACCCACTTCCCTAAACCCAACCACCAGTGTTGGGCAACAGGGTTGCTAAACATAGTATCGCTACTTTCTAAATCAAATAGCTTTACACTAGCAAAGCTATTATTTTAAGCAAGTAGCGCAGTAGCATCTACACATGCTACATTTACAGATCGTGGATCATTAACTTAAGGCATCGACATTCACGGAGCTGTGAGGCCGGTGTTTGGCCGTTGAAAGTAAATCCATATGTTGGATTCTGTTTTAGTCTTACCTGATTTCTGGAACCGCTCTTCCCCGGACTCGAACCCGGTCGTCGTTGTGGTCAGCTCCTCTGTGCGTCTCAAATACGCCGACGTACAGGATGAGCTAACCGAACAAACTGGTTGCGGCGGGAAAGCCTTCCACACGAAGTTAAGCAGTCAGCCGGCAAGCGCTAAAAGGAACAGCCCCGCAAAGTTCGCTTAAAAAATGAAATGCAGCCATACGTACCTCCGGCTACATAATTCGCGGTCTCCAGAAATGTCCTTGGGACTACGTTTTCAGAATGGGCCTGGGTTGTATTTTTTACCACGTTTTCAGATTTTAACACATTCCCACCCTGTTATTTAATTGTTTATTTTATTTTTCGGGTTTTGTTTTGTCTTACCTGCTTTCTGGAACTGTTCTTCACTGGACTCGAACTCTGTCATTGTGGTCAACTCCGCTCTGCATCACAAGTCCGCTGAATCAGCCAACATATGAATCGAGCTACCTGACAAACTGGTAACAGTGGAAAAGCATCCATATGGAGGTAAAAGGTCAGCTGGTAAGCGAGAAAAGGAATGGCCTCATACCGCCCCTTAGCGTTTGTTTAAAAATGAAATGCAGCCATACGTTCCTCTAGCTACATAATTTGCAATCTCCAGAAATGTATACAGGGCTACGTTTTCAGAATGAGCCCATGCTGGAAACAACACAATTCTTGCTGTTTTTTTTTTCTTGATTGTTTTATGTTCAATTTACTTAAATTGGTAAAAACAGTTAACAGTTAAGTTAACTTAAGTTGCTTGAACATAAATCGATTGTGTGGAACCCAGCATTTTTTACAGTGTTCTGCCTTAATAACTATTAAAAAGCAACAGGTTATTATCAAGTTAAATGTCATAATTAATGACGATATATATAAATAAATTAAATAAATTGTACTTTAAATTAAAGTGACCAAAAGATTATACAGTGACTATACAATTCCAAAAAACTGTCTAATGTCTGAGGCAAACTTAGCTTTTTCCTCTCACGTCAGTGGAGTTATACACTCAACGCGTCACTTCGGTCTTAAAGAAAAAATAATCACATTGTATATACATCATATCAGTTGACGTAATGGACGTTTGTTATTGTAGCGGTTCAGGGGTTGTGCTGCCATTCCTCGAAAGATTTCTGCCACATGCGACTCCGTTTGATATGCTTAGATATACAGCGAGCTCACTGCAGCGTGCCAACACTGTCAAAAATCTCACTGAAATAAATTCACAAGGGCACTGAAGGTTACAGTCTTGTACATTTCACACCTTCTTTTTTTCCCCCTTCAGATTTCTCTTAGCTTGACACAGGAGCGTATTTCTGGCCAGCCCTCCCGAGTTTTAATTGAAGTCCAGCCCAAGATAAGCTGACAGCACCCTTGCTCTGTTGGCTTGAGGAGGGAGAATTTTGGCAGCCCTGTTCACTTTAGCTTAATGGGAAAGAATGTGAAAAGCACTTAACAAATGCAATCAGAATGTTGCAGGTGTGACCCTGCACATCCAAACACACACATATATGGGTTCATGGCTTTACAGTATAGTTATGATGTCAGGTGGGAAATTACTGCATAATTCTAAAAAATGCTGGGTTGTTGTAACCCAATGTTGGGTCTGTAAGATTCCATTCTATCAGACCAACGATGGAATCCAATGAATGGTCGAAGGTTAAAAACGCTTCTGAAAAGAATTGTATTATTTATTAGAATTTATTTATATCTGTTTTCAACTCCCAAGTTCAATCTGACTCCATCTTTAAGTGACCGTCAAATTTAGACTGTATTTCTAATTAGCAATAGATCCCATTTGTTGTTCATGAATCAATTTAGAGTTTTGATTTATATCTGATCCCATACTCTTCAATTATACATTCATTAGGGACCCAATGTCGTTTTCACGCCTTAGGGTTTACGTGTTTCACACGGACAGGATCTCGACATTCTGAAGTCAGTCAGAGGATGCAGGGTTAACTAATGCCCAAGTAGTCCGGTTGCCTATTTTTAAATGAGCCAAGCACCCTTGAAAACAAATGTTCACGGGTTTTGTAATCTGATGAAATGAACATATGGTCCAGTCTTTCCTATCTGACTTCCTTATCTTTATGAAGTTCCCGCCTCTGCCATTCAAAAGCAAATCACATGACACCATCTGCACAAACAAACTTATAAACAAAAAGGTCACTGTCATTTTGAGAGAAGATTTGCTGTCAAGATTAAGTTGTAAATTACCTCAGAAGGGTGTCACGGTGGCACAGTGGGTAGCACAAAGGTTGCTTGTTCGAGCCCCAGCTGGGTCAGTTGGCATTTCTGTGTAAAGTTTGCATGTTCTCCCTGTGTATGCATGGGTTTCCTCTGGGTGCTCTGGTATAGGTGAATTTGAGTGTATGGGTGTTTTCCAGTGTTGGGTTGTGGCTGGAAGGGCATCCACTGCGTAAAAATAATGCTGGATAAGTTGGTGAATCATTCCGCTGTGGCGACCCCTTATTAATAAAGGAACTAAGCTGAAAAAAGAAAATGAATGAATGAATGAATTACCTCAGAAGACCAGCACAATCAGACACAGCATTATTCAGAGGATAATATAACATGTGACATGTAAGTATTGGATTCTTATTGTAGTTATGTTGCATTCCAGGCAACTCAAAATTTCCTACTTCCTTCTTGAAAATAATTTCAAGACCTGTGAACCCAGGGCAGATCAGAGAACCCCGACCTCAGCAAAATGTATCATTTGTCACCATTTGATGGTGGCTAGTTCAAGATTAGCATGATGCTACTTATAGGTGAAATGTAAATAAACTTTTTAAGTATGCTCACCGCACAACACAAGTTGGAACCCTACTAATAAAAGCTGTTAGTGAGATATTAGCTTTATAATGCAATATATACTGTTTGTTTTAGTATTTTCGTCAGCCATTTTCAAAGGACAGCTAGCATTTTCTGTTCTTTTTCTTTTAACCATAATTGGCACAATACAACAAAATGCTAAAAGAAATTCACACCTAACGTGGTAAAATTGCTACTATGACTTGCAATTGACTGAAAAGCTTTAAAGTAAAATAAATTTCACCTATAGGTAAATTGCAAAGCTTATTTCACAAGATTAGATCAAAAGATCAGAAAGGTGTCGACAGGAATACTTGTAATTCGATCAACCAAAAACCCATCTTAATACCAGATACAAACAAGGCCCAAGGCACTTTAAAATTCAACATAGTCTACAATGACATTAACAATACATTTTTGAATCCAAATAAGGATGATATATGTATAAAAAATGTATTCAATTATATTTTAATTATGATATAGGACAGTAAGGAAACAACAGGCGATACACCCAGTGGTTCTTTCTGTAAGGAACAGACTGCAAAGTCATTGTAAACTGATCATTTCCCTATTCACCAAAATATTTTATGAATTAAATTCCCTGATGTCCTATTCTGTATCTGACACACTCAACACGCTTGTGCTACTTCTTACATGAGGGACAAATGGATTTGCAATGGTCACTTTAACTTGTCTCATGTAGTAACAACTCCATTTACTGTTTTTCCATAGGGAAATGCACTTTTAACATTACATCTTTGACCAATCTTTAAAGATGTTGTTAATCGGATTTACATGTTTTGTCTCAACCTTTTAAAAATGTTTTCATCTTGTATTTTTATTTATATTTCTTCTCTCTGTCTTATTTTGTTTAATATAAATACTATATAATTTGTCTTCTTCACTAGTTTACTCCCATATTGTTGTTATTTCCTATATAATTTTCTTTCCTCCTCTTTTTTAATCCATTCTTTCCAAACTCAAACATATAAACAATTTAGAGATGTACATAACAACCACACACCCACATAATTACATCAATTCATTCATTTTTCTTCGGCTTAGTCCCTTATATATCAGGAGTCGCCACATGGTTTTTACGGATGCCCTTCAAGCCGCAACCTAGTATGGGGAAACACCTCACATTCACACATGTATTTATACACTATGGCCAATTTTGTTTACCCAATTCACATACAGTGCATTTCTTTGGACTGTGGAGGAAACCGGAGCACCCGAAGGAAATCCACACCAAGACAGGGAGAACGTGCAAACTCCACACAGAAATGCCAACTGGCCCAGCTGGGACTCGAACCAGCGACCTTCTTGCTGTGAGGTGACAGAGCAAATCTCCGAGCCACCGTGTTAGACCTGCATGCTTCAATGAAATAAACGTATATATTTAAACTCCTGCACCATTCCTGCCCCAGTGAATAGCTGACCGTGAAAGATTACTTTTATTATTTACACTTATTACACTTCTTTAAACTAGGGCTGCTTCCGAAATCGCCTACTACTCAGTAGGTACTTTATTGAATTTTAATGTACTACTCGACCATTAGAAAAGTATGTTCTATAGGCAAATTACAGATTTGTAAACATTCAGGATACAGAGTTTGTTGTTGTATTAGAGGTAAGTTATATTGATTACATATTGTATATATATTATTTACATAATGCTTTCAGCGTATTATAAAAGCTTGTCACCCAGTGCTAAGCACAGTGATTCGGCAAAATTAACGTTAAAGTGAGCGGCGTTCTTCTGACAGGTCCATTTGCGATAGAATTCCCCAATGGATATTGGGTAAGACGAAATGGCCAAGCATCCAACATACAACTATCTCATTAAAACTCCAAGTGATTTTACAAGAGAGAAGTTAAAGGTCTACAAGTCTTTGGATGCCTACAATTTTGTTCTGTGTGGTCATGTGCAAGAAATAATGCTCCATGATTACCAGATTCAAAACTTTGCAGTGCTAAAAACAGAGGTTCTGCCAAGCCAAAGACAAGGAAAAAAGACGGAACTGTACAAGGCCTGGGTAATTCTCAACAAGCAAAATAACTGCATTCTGACAGTGAACTGCACCTGTACGGCAGGGTATGTGAACTCACACTTTTACATTTCATTCTAAGCATTCAGCATAGCGTGAACTTACCTGATATAAACTGAGAACTGCAGAGTCGAGCATTTTTAATTAGGTCCTCACTCCATTCAGCTCTTCTGATGGCTGTTAGTCAAATACGTCTGCGGTTGGCATTAAAAGCAGTGTGGTGTACAGTAAAATTGAAGTTTTCTATTTTTGGACTTCCAATTTTGGCATCCTACCACACAACACGACACGTTTGCTATTGCAGCCGGTCTTTTTTTTGCAACGTTGCAAAAACGGTATGCGCGGTTGAACCCGTGTGACGTCATGTGTGACGTAGGTTTGTAATTTCCCTATACAGTATGAATGTGAGCAGAATGAATGGAACTCGAGACATACTACATCCGCCATTTTGTCATGATCATGTGACCTACCTTCGTCAGTTGCGTCGCTTCACTCCCATTCATGAATTCTCCCGAGGGGTATCATGGGATCGGATTCACACTTCAGAATCTTGCCGGATGTAGAAGGTCATCCGGGTACTTCTCGCATACTGTTTTTCGAATGCCATGAATTCGGACATACTACTCAGCTCGCATACTGTTTTAGCATACTATATTGTATGGAAGTATGTGATGGGATGCAGCTCATGTGTCTAATTTTAATTAAATTTTTTAGGCTATATTAGATACAAACAATTTTGTCGATTGACACTCAGACCACTGAATTTCATACTGCTTGGTGTGATTATGCATTCTCATAATGGTATAAACCATTATAGGGTTGGCCAAAAGTAAAGTAAATAATCTATTATTTAAATAATTAACATCATTATTTAAGATACATATCAGAGTAAACAATGTCTCACTATTTAAATAGCTGTCTCCCATACATTTTATTTTGACGTCCTTCAAGTATTATTTAGGGGGGTCAATCTCACCGTGCTCTACCACATGTAATTCACACCCTTATAGCTAGAACTACAGCAATGAGTGGATTTTCATTTTTGCTGGAGCTTTTCCTTTAACAGGCTAGTCATCGAAACAACCACATCATTCTACATCATTTCGAAGTGAATTAAAGAAACAAATGAGCACACTGTTTATGAGGGAGGCGCTCTGATACCTCAAAATAATTCACTCAGTGACTCCCTCACTTTCCAGCCGTCAGCACCGCTTTGAAGTGAGCTTTAGGAGGATGAAATACAGCAAGTGAGCCGACGCAGGTAACAACACCATCTCCACATCAGACGGATAAACAGCCATGAGTTACACGGCCTGCCCAACCAACAGGCCCTTATTTGGGCAACAGTGGAGCCAGATCCCACATAGAGGCTCCACTGCGGATGTCTCAGTATGAGGAGGACTGTGTGTTTAACACCACACCACTGAATCATACATGCCGAGCGTCCCGGGACGAACAACCCATGGCTCTATCATCATCCTTTCGCCACTCCTGTTTGGCTCATAACACAGCACACTACTGTGGCTTTGGCTCGTTGAAAAGAGGTCATGAGAAATTGAATAGAACTTCATGGGTTCTTTTAATGCACTGTAAAAAGTGATTAGGTACTTTTGCCTTAAAGCAACAAGTTGATTTTACTTTAAAAAGTCAGTGAACCCATTGACCTTTATAATTATATAACCAACCTTTATAATTATGCGCATAGTTTGTTTACTTAAGTATAAGACAAAGAGTTTGCTCTCTTTTTTTAAGTGAATTCAACTACCCAGCAGGCACACAACGTCATTCATTCATTCATTCATTCATTCATTCATTCTATCCACTTTTCTGGGGTCGTGTCACGGGGGCAGCAGTCTTAGGAGAGAATCCCAGACTTCCCTCTCCCCAGACACTTCCTCCAGCTCCACCAGGCGGACCTCGAGGTGTTCCCAGGCCAACAGAGACATAGTCCCTTCAGCATGTCCTGGGTCTTCCCTGACACTTCTTCCCAGTGGGACATGCCTGGAACACCTCCCTAGGTAGGCGTCCAGGAGACATCCGAAACAGATGCCCGAGCCACCTCAGCTGACTTCTCTCAATGTGGAGGAGCAGCGGCTCTACTCTGAGCTCCTCACCCTATCTATGAGGGTGCCCCCTGCCACCCTGCGAAGAAAACTCATTTTGGCCACTTGTATTTAAGATCTTGTCCTTTCGGTCATGACCCAAAGCTCATGACCAAAAGTGAGAGTAGGAACGTAGAATGACTGGTAAATCAAGAGCTTTGCTTTTCGGCTCAGATCCTTCTTTACCACAACGGACCGGTACATCAACCGCATTACTCTTGCTGCTGCACCGATCTGCTTGTCAATCTCTTGGTCCATCCTTCCCTCCCTTGTGAACAAAATCCCATCCTGGAGGCCTGGCTCCAGAGTGGGGCCCTGGCTGCGCCATACCAGGCAATGTCACGGTCCTCGCTTTTTTTGTGACTCATTTGACTTACCTAAGACCTTTCTGCTTGGGTGACCCTACAAGGGACATCAGCCCACAACAACATAGCTTGTAAGATGACTCAGTCACTTAAACCCCTCCCCCATCATAAGGTGGTGGTTCATGGAGGAGTACAATGTCATTAATTTTAGCTTAGATTTAGGTTGTGGCAACAGGTGACCAAAATTCAATGTCTAGCCAACGTCTGAGGACAATGTTAATTTGACGTCAAATGACGTTGATATTTGGTTAATTTTAGGTTGTGTGTTTAAGTGACCAAAATCCAACGTCAAGCCAACAACTTAAACCCATATCACATTGACATCAAATACTGACATTTATTCGTCAGGTATGACAACCAAAATCCAACGTCTGATAGACATCATAGTGGTAACGTCCACACGTCAACCTGTAACATCATTAGATATTGATATTTAGTTGATTTTAGGTTGAACTTTGGACATTGTCGTTGACCTAACGTTGGGTTTTGATGTCAACCAGATTTTCATTTTGAAACAAAATGCAACGTCCCCGTGACGTTGGGGCACAACGTCAATCTGACGTCATGTTGGCGTCCTGTGCCTGCTGGGTAATCAATCTTTACAGTGTAGGTTCACTTCATTTTATAGAATTCATGTTTTTTATTCATCTCTCTCTCTAGTTTATTTATGCTTTTAAATTTCAACCTAAATCTTTTCTCCAACAATTTTTAATGCTTACACATTTTTAATGTCAAGTTTGAAGCGATATATTCTCTGAATTGGTGCTGTGGACATGGCATCATTTAGTTCACTGCTTACAGGAGAGAAAATGAAAACTATCCTTCTTATACACACTCTGAATTTGAAGCTCATTAAGCTCTTCGACGCAACACGGGTGGGAGGTGGATGTTCATTAGAATGTGATTAATTGTGGTGTCAGCGATTTGGCACAGATGCAAAAAAAAAAAAAAGACGGCTGCATTTAGATTGCAAAGGTGTGGACAGATCGCAAAGGCAGACTAACGCATGGCAGCGACACCAAATGCGAAAAAACGACCTCTTCCAGACTTTGACTTTGCCGCCGTTCTGCCATCAACGTTTCAGACAGCACAATTACCCATTCATTTATTCAGGCAGCAAGTGCACAAAGAGCATTTTCACATGCACAGCTAAATCGAATTTAAAGTGTCAAGGCACTCGCCGCCTTTTGCCGCCATTTACTTTAAAGTGTAGTAGCTAATGATATGTGTGTGTGAGAAACAGGGTGATAGGTGGAGACTGTGTGCATATTCTCCTGCTGTGCTGTGAACCTGCTCGCTAAAAACAGGAAGATGGTGAGTCCTCACTGCTGACACAACACAGGGCTTCATTTCGGTCGGCACAGGTCTCGTCACCCCAAGCCACTTTCAGACACACCTATAGGCCTGTCTGTCTCCTGGAATGTCCAATAGTGAGATCTTTTTGAATTATTATCATTTTTATTAATATTAATATCCAAGCAATGCGGCATGGTGGCTCAGTGGTAAGCACTGTCACCTCACAGCAAGAAGGTCCCTGGTTCGAGTCCCGGCTGGGGCATTTCTGTGTGGAGGTGCATTTTCTCCCCATGTTGGTGTTTCTCCCACACTCCAAAGATATGTGCTATAGGTGAAGTAAATTCACTAAATTGAATGAGTGAATATGAGTGTGTATGGGTGTTTCCCAGTACTAGGTTGCAGTTGACAGGGCATCTGCTGCGTAAAATGTTGGAATAGTTGGCAGTTCATTCCGCGGTGGCAACCCTTGATAAATAAGGGACTACGCCATAGAAAAAAATGATGGAAGGAATGAATATCCAAGCAATATAACATTAAAATAATATTAATAAGAAAAATGTAAATAATAAAATTAAATGTAAACATGTTAAAGTGATAGTTCACCCTAAGCCCAGGATGTCCTGCAGACCAACAAAATAGTGAGATCCTTTCTCTTTATTATTATTATAAAAGCAATATGACATGTTCGCCTCACAGCAAGAAGGTCGCTGGTTCGAGCATTGGCTGGGACAATTGGTGTTTCTGTGTGGAGTTTGCATGTTCTCCCCGTGTTCACGTGGGTTTCCTCCAGGTGCTCCGGTTTCCCCCACAAGTCCAAAGACGGTATAGGTGAACTGGGTAAGCTAAATTGTCCGTAATGTATGTGTGTGAATGAGTGTGTATGGGTGTTTCCCAGTGACGGATTGCGGCTGGAAGGGCATCCGCTGCATAAAACGTGCATCCATATATGCATGTCAGTAGTTACAGGTTTACAGCATTTAACAAAATATCTGATTCTGCAAAATTGTTGCAAATAATTTATATGGGTTGAATTTGAACAAACAAATTAAATTTAGTTATGTTCAACTTAATTTGTTTGTTAATTGTTTACAACCTCTTCATTAAAAAAAAAATTAATCCAAGGAATCATCTTTAAATCATTTTTTAGTGCACCATTGCTTTATTTAATACTTAATATTTAACTTAATATAACATTATTCACAACTTTTCCCATAACTAATTTATAACATTTTTTTAATTAAATGTTGAATATGTGCACTGTAAATAAGCCAATAAGCCCAGCAGACACTCAACGTCATAAGACGTTAATATTAGGTTAGATTTAAGCTGACAGCATCTAAGGACAATGTTATTTTGATGTCCAATAATGACATGAAATGACGCTGATATTTGGTTGATTTTAGGCTGTGTTGGAAAGTGACCAAAATCCATTGTCGATGTTAAACCAACATTATATTGATGTCAAATACTGACATTTATTTGTCAGGTATGGCAACCAAAAGCCAATGTCTGATAGACGCCATATTGGTAACATCCACACAACGTCAAGCTGTAACATCATTAGATGTTGATGTTTTGTTGCTTTTAGGTAGGGTTGGAAAGTAACCAAAATGCAACGTCTGTCCAATGTTGGACACTGACATCAGTTTGACGTTGGGTTTCATTTCCAAACAAAATGCAATGTACCACGACGTTAGGGTACAACGTCAGTCGGACGTTATGTTGTTCTGTGCCTGCTGGGAGTTAACTCAAACCATTTAAGGAAATCGATTGTGGCAAACCATTTAAATTTAAGTTTATTAAACCAAATGGTTTGAGTACTGTAAACAAATATATATATATATATATATATATATATATATATATATATATATATATATATATATATATATATATATATATATATATAAATTGATATTTAGCCGCACCATATTGTTGTTTCGTAACATCTAGGTTTTTTTTATGAGGTGTGTTGTTAGCCCAACACTCAACCCCCAATCTGTAGGACCAGGACATCCACTGGTCAATTTAGCTTAACCAATTCACGGAGCACCCAGAGGAAACCCACACAAACATGGGGAGAACATACAAACTCCACACAGAAATGCCAGCTGAGCCAACTTGAAAAAAAACCCTCCAAAAACTGTATAGCTACTCAAACGGCTTGAGGAATCCAATTGCAGCAAATGGTTTAAGTTGACTGAACTTAAATGAATAAAGGTTTACTGCATAATCTGTTTAATAATCGGCATTATCATTTTACCGCAATTGGTTCCTCAAACTATTTGAGTAGCTATAAAGTTTAGACTTAATTCATTCTATTACCTGAACACAAACATATCTGAATATAAAGCCAAGTCATTTTCCCACGACTAGCCCCTAAGCTTAGCCCTTTATCAGTATAGTGATTCAATCTTTTCAAAATAAAGAGAACTCTGGACTTTTCAAAACATAATTTACCAATTATCAACTGTTTTATACTTTAAAGGATATATAAACATATGTTAAATTTGTTGTACATACTCCATTAAATAAAAAAAAAAGGATTAATGATTGTATGCAAACTGTCTGATATGAAATGAGGTAATATGCAAGTTTTAATGCAAGTTTGAACTAGAAAGTCTAAATCTTTTGCATTAGATCATTTAACTAATCTCTTTATCTTGCAAATATATCAGCAGAGAGTCAGAGGCACATACTACACGGCTGACCTTGCCTAACCTCAATAAAATATAAAAAAAATGTATATAATATAAAATAACCATGTTAATAATTGTACTACTTTATTCATATGAAAGCTTTATGTTACAAAGCAGTATGCCTGAAAATTAAAATAAAGCAATGTCTAAAAATATAAAACTAAGTCTTGGACACTACTACAGATGTCTCATTGAGTTTGACAGGTTGTGACATTCATCAAATCAGTGGAAAACCTTCGTTTTATTTCCATCTCTGCACACATCCTAATTACTCTGCCTCCACTAATTCATTTTACGCCACTTTGCATGTTATAAAATCCCTTTTTCTTTTTTCTGAAGAAAAATAAAATACCTGAAACTAAATCTAAGCTTTAGAATAATACCTGAACTCAAAAACAGATCTCTAAGCCACGACAAAAACCATTGATGTTGAAGGCGACAGGTCAAATTGTCAAATTGCTACTTAATTTTTGTTTATTCAAACATTTTTACTGTATGAAATGTATAATCTGAAAACATTTGATTTGGCAGTTACCAGTTTTAAATTCAACCCAGGCTCATTCTGAGAACGTAGTCCCGGGGACGTTTCTGGAGACCACGAAATACGTAGCCGGGGGTACGTACGGCTGCATTTCATTTTTTTAAGCTAACGCTGCGGGGCGGTGTGACGCCGTTCCCTTCGGCGCCTGCCGGCCGGCCAGTCAAATGAAGGGCTTTCCCACTGCAACCAGTTTGTCCGGTTAGCTCTTTGTGTACTCTGGCGGACTCGAGGCGCAGAGAGGGGCTGACCACGACGACGGGTTCGAGTCCGGGGAAGAGCGGTTCCAGAAATAAGGTAAGAAAACAAAAACAAAATCCAAAAAATGAAGCGAACAAGTTCGTCACAGGGTGAGAATGTGGTCAAAATCCAAAAACGTGGTAAAAATCAGACGAGGGCTTTTCTTTTTCTGGACGGCTTTTGTGAATCGTCGTTGGTTGGGTTTAGGGACGAAGGAGGGTGGGTCAGCCCGCCGATTGGCCGGTCGCACGGTCAATCATTCTGTCATCCAGGCAGACAGGCGGAAGGTCGTTCGACAGCGGCCTCTAGTGGGTTTACGCGACAACGGTGCGAGAAAAAGCGCGCACAGCGGCCTCTCTTGGATTCGCGAAGACAAAAACTGCAAGAATACGTACCTCCCGGGACGTATTTCGCGGTCTCCAGAAACGTCCCCGGGACTACGTTCTCAGAATGAGCCTGGGTTGTTTAAATTGATTAAAATCAAACAATTCTTCAGTTTTTTGGGGGAACTACTTATTTGAGTCTTGAACTTTCACTCAAAAATATACTTTTGCTGCTTGTTCAAACCACTTAAAATGAGTTGAAACAACACAGTTCTTACACTTTTTTGGGGGGAGGGGATGGGGCTCTTTAATTTTTTATGTTCAATTCACTTAAATAACGAGTGTAAGTTAATTTAAACGATTTGTGTTGGGACAACATGACAGAATTGTGTAGAACCCAGCATTTTTCACATTGTAGTGCTAAACCTATTTCTTTATATGTTCAATCCACTTAAATCTGTAAAAATGATTGTAAGTTAATTTAATAGATTTGTGTTGGGACAACATGATGAATCTGTGTGGATTCCACATTTTTTACAGCATTAAATAATATCCGCACCTGAAGTGTATCGTTTCGTGATCCGAAATGAAAATAGTTAATTAGAGATGAATAAAACATGCTTTGACTATCAGTAGCACAGACCAGGGGATCAAGTGCTCGGTTAAAAGATCTTCAGATCAATGTTATTGCGCTGCACTCAGGTTACTGGAACACAACCGACAGGAAATGATGATCATTAATAAGAAAACGACTGTTTTACTCTGTGCAAAACACTGATGTACTTAGCAGGAAGCACATTCAGCATACGATAGGCCTGCTGTAGTCTCGATAACACTTGATGGGTTATTTATTATTAGTTGCATTTTGTTATTTTCAGTTCACATCGTTTTCCCCTGCCGCTGTCAGAACATGAGTTCGGCCCACTTTTTGCTTTGTGGCCCACCAGTCGAGAGTCATTGATTTAGTATGACAGCATTCACATTTTACATAGAACCGAACACCAGAATCTCTTGTTCGTTTTCTATGGCCGGACCACTTGATCCTAAAACAGCAAAAGAAAAAGTGCAATAAATAGTGAACATATCCTAAAAAAAAAGGAAATACATCAGTAAATCATTTTAATGGGATTCACCAACCATACACTTCTTCTTCATCTGCAGATCTTTGTGTTCAGCTGCGCGCTCTGGGCTTTGGGTGCGCTCTAAATGTGGAAAACGCTGCAAAGAAGCACAGGGAATAAAAACTACAGAAATGAGGTCATGTTCCTGGATTAGACGCGCACAATGCAAAGGAGGAGAAACTACTAAATGAAACGGCATTCATAAAACATTGAATGTTTTTGCATTTTAGATGAATTGTCCTCTGAGACGCAATTCAAATGTGAATTTTAAGAAATTAGGACAAAGTGCCTCATTATCCTCGACAAGAAGACTGAGAATTGCTCATCTCCTTAGTGGAAAGACAAATGCGAAACTGGCCCAAAAATGCTATTTAGAATCAAGCTGCTGAAAGAATTTACAATTGTTTATGAATGTATAAATTATTTCTGTTTCGACACAAAGTCAAGCACCTGAAATTGATTTTATTTCAGCAACTCAAAAGAGCCAAGCTGATTCGGTCAAATTAAATTACATTTCTGACATGAATTAAACCAACTCTCTTAGATATTTCCGCATTGGCATTTTAAGTGTGCAGAAGGAACTTTAAAGTCCAATTCAAACTAATACCAAAGTTTGGGTATCTTTTATTTTAAGGTGTCCTTGGTACAGTGTAACTCTTCATTTAAGCGAAATTTATTTATAAACTAATTTTGAGAGGATCACGTGCTTATAATAGCTTGTGGCCGGTCGCTTTATTCAATTTATAATCAGATGATTCCTAAGCAACTATAAATACCCTTCCAGATAACAGCTATCTTCGTTTTGAAGAATAGACATGCTCCTAGTATGTAGTTATCCCTTAAGAGCAATCACTATCTGTTCATTAGCTACTACAGCAGGGGGGTTCTCGAGCTCTGAGCTCAAACTCCTCTCTCGCCTTGCAAACGGGAGGGAGCCCCGGGCTTGAAGATCTTATGAGCTCAGGGCTCTCTCCCGGGACAGCATGCCAAACAAGTTTTATGTGAATTTGTTTTGCTAAGTAACACTGTTGGCAGCTACTTACTGTAACCAAACTGTTACAGTGACTTACTGGCAACAGTGTTGACAGTATTCTACTGTAAAAAAGCCTGGTAGGGTCTAACAGTGTAAAAATGCATTAATAAAAAAAAAAATCTGTTTCTTTTTTTTTATTAAAATTTTTAATTAACACTAATGATAGTAATTACAATTGATTAATCCAATATTACATGTAAGTGTGTAGCTAACAAACTTTGGAACAAGTAAATCTAATTTGGCCATTTGCATATAATTCTCATTTACATGTAATTTCTGGCATTATGTACATTGTTTTTTGTTTATTTTTGTCCGGTTGAACACCAAATAAGATATTCTGAAGAATGTTGG